>NW_020837959.1:9090021-9097295 GCF_003676395.1 Aethalodelphis obliquidens
ACACACACACACACACACACACACACACACACACACACACACACACACATCCCGCTAACTTGCTAACATTCACTACAGCAAAGCTTAGAATTTTGGATTTGGAAATTTAGAAACACACCCAATAAGTTTCTCAGGTTAAATTTTTAAAATTTATTTTCCCCAGCTTTCATTGTATGTAAGGTAATAGGTTGCAGCTGATAGCGTTCTCTAAAATGTCATGACATCAGATCACTTTTCAATTAAGGAAAAAATAACCCAGACAAAACAGGCTGACTGTCTCTCCACTGTTGAATGTGCCAACTGCTCACCTTGAGTTTCCTGAATGCGCAGAGCTGCCTGCAGACTGCAACCAGCCTTATCTAGCATCACCTTCACACCCTCCAAACCTAGCCTGTCAGTCAAGAGGTCTTCAGAAACCTCTTGCCCCATAATCACCTTCCCCTGACCTGGGAAGCCCACGCCTCCTTCCATACCCCACATCCTGGCCATCTCTGATTGGCCCACACCTCGCTCTGTCTCTGAAGTCTTCCATTAACCATATGGATTAGAAGGACAGCTCTTAGTGTGTGTGTCTCCACCACACATTTTTCAGCTAGTTATCAAGGATGGCCATCTTCTTTGGCCAGTGGCATTTATAAGTGAATATTAAGTCTTTTATTTTTTTTAATAAATTTATTTATTTTATGTATTTACTTTTGGCTGCGTTGGGTCTTCGTTGCTGCACGCGGGCTTTCTCTAGTTGCGGCGAGCGGGGGCTACTCTTCGCTGCGGTGCGCGGGCTGCTCATTGCGGCGGCTTCTCTTGCTGCAGAGCACGGGCTCTAGGCGCACGGGCGTCAGTAGTTGCAGTGCGTGGGCTCGGTAGTTGTGGCTCGCGGGCTTAGTTGCTCCGCGGCATGTGGGATCTTCCCAGACCAGGGCTCGAACCCGTGTCGCCTGCGTTGGCAGGCGGATTCTTAACCAATGCGCCACCAGGGAGGTCCCCAAGTCTTTAATTATTGTTGATCTGTTTCTGTCTAAGCTACCTTGACGTCCACATAAAACTGTAAATTCTTTAAGGAAGAAGACACCTTAAACTTTCTAGTAGATTTGGGTCTTAACACTGTCTTTTGTACAGAGTTGGAATGAAATGAAGACTTTTTCATTTGTTTCCATACCTGTGTGCTGAAAGACTGAACCAGGATTTAAAAATTGGTAACCACGTTGGAATTTCTATTCTGTACGAAATTATAAAAGTAAAGAAAAAGGAACAGGCATGGGCAGGCACGTGCTTAAGTGGTGTTTCTGAGTGCAGTGATTTCAAACTTGGCTTTTCGTTTTGTTTGCGCTATTCTTTGTTACCTGAAACCAGGCTCACTGAGGTGTGACTGCAAACCTTCCAGATCGTGTCCTCCTTTGTGGCTCCCGGCTACTCTACTTCTCTGGTTCTTCTCCAGCACACTGTGATTTCTTTCAGGGGCCGTAGCAAGTCAGGTACAGGTCAGAAAGGCTTTTGGGTGAAGAGGAACTTTATGCCCCGAAGAGAGCAGGCGAGTAGATGTGAGGGTGCAGAACCCGTGGGGATGAGCCAATAAGTCATTCTCTGTGCCATTTCTAAAGGAGCTGTGCTAAAATACGCTCTCTGAGTAGTGCCTTTCCCAGCGGTTTTATTTCTCTTTTTTAGAAATTAAAAGTATGGATCTGATGCCAAAGCTGCAAACCCCAAATCCAATTTAAGCAAAGGAAATCAAGACTTAAGACTCAAGTGTGCACTTGGAAGAGATGCGGGAGGTGGAAGGAGGCTATGACTCTCAACCAGCTCCCCACTTCTCTTCCTCCTGCCCACCTGGCACCCCGAAAACATGTCCAAACTGTGAGATCATTTATTAAATTAGCACATTCTGACTCTGAATTTGTGAAAGAGTTAAAGTAGAACTTAAAGAAAATTCAAATAAAAAAAATGAAAATTGAATACATAAGCTAGTGCAGATTTCCTCCCAGAATTGAGTAGGTCAAACTCCCTTTAAAACATGCGTGGCTTGGTAAACAACAGGGACCTACTATATACCACAGCACACATTCAGTATCTTGTAATAACCTATAATGGAAAAGTATCATCACTTTGCTGTACACCTGAAACTATCACAGCACTGTAAATCAACTATACTTCAATTAAAAAGAAAAATGCCTGGCTTGTCTACAGCTCCACACCCCACAGTTTGCTTCATGAGGTATGCAAACATTCTCAACCTTTCCACCGCTATAGATTTCCGCTTTCTACCTTGTGCTCTAATAAGCAAGGCTTGTCTGATTTTCTTCAACAAGTTAGTAAGAAGTAGTTTCCTTGTCTCCTTCCTGCCCCCCTCACAAGTGCCTACTCTTCCTCACTTCCTGATTGCTTTTGGCCCAACCTGTAGGGAGAGGAAAGGGCAGTGCTTGCCTTATTCATTGTATGCGGGGAGGGCAGTGGTTCCAAACCTGTCCTTTCAAACGGTACTGGACTTCCACTCTTTTAAAAATAAATTTTGAGTTTTTCTCTTATTTGATTTGTATCTTCAGTTAAATGATTTTCTTTTAAAAGCAAGCTTGAAATTAGAGCATGCACAGCAGCATTCTCTTCCCAATTCCCTTAATAGATGAACATCCAACCTCTTCTTGACACTGTCAGGGCCAGGGAACCCATCACTTTGTAGGAGAGTTGGTTCTCTCTTTCACTGGACAGCTAAGAGTGTTGGGAACGTCTCCATCTTTATTGATTAATTTATTCATATATTAATCATGTATTTATTGAGCACCCACTATATGACAGGCACTGTTCTAGGCACCTGGAATATAGTAGTGACCAAAGATATGACAATCACAGTCCTTATTTAAGGGCATTCAATCTAGGCTTCCCTCTACTTATTTGTCCTACTTCTGCCTTCCAAATAAATTCCACTGTTTTCATGACAGATTGACAAATATTGGAAAATGACTGATTTTTGCCTTTTTCAGATTAAACATTCTTTGTTCACTGTGTCAGTCACTGAGCTCTAAGCCATCAGTGTCCCCTCATTGTGTGCCTTCAGCAAGTCACTGTGACCTCTGTGTGGTCTGAGTACACTTGGGTCCTCAACCAGAGCAGGGCTCAGTGTACAGGAACAGGCTAGGAGGCCAGACTCCAGTGGTTTCAGTACCAGCTCCATCATTTCCTTGCTGTGTTCTCTTGGGCAAGTCACATACCACCTTGTGCCTCAGTTTCCTCTTGTGTAAAGTGAGACTAAGAATGCCACCTACCTCAAAAAGTTGCCATGAGATTAAATGAGTTAATATAGGTAAAGCACTTAGAGTAGCTCCTGGCCCAAAGTATATGCTCAGCAAATGATAGTTGTTATTCTTACTATTGTTATAATTGGTGTTGGAATAACCTTTCTGTTCCTGCAGCCTCATTATTTCAGGACTCACATCATATGTTGGTTTGCCAATGCTGGGGATAATTGAGAGTAATCTGCTTTGGCTATAGATTCCTCTCAGCTCAGCAAAGAGTCTGGGGCAGAGTACATGTTCAAGAAATGCTGGCTAAATATCTTGGCTTTTGAAAATACTCCTAAACAGAACATAGGAAGGATTTCTCCTCTTATTTTCCCATGTGAAATGATATATTCCTGTAGCTATATTCTCAAACTTTAGTGGCTGATGTGCTGTTAAGGCTTCTTTGAAAAAGTTGTTATAAACTGCCATTCATTTTAAGCCTTAATTAAAAATGGTGGAGAGGCACCACTTCTTGTGATAAAATATGCAGAAGGTTTGGGTTTTCAGTGTATATCGATCTGGTCACAGTTGAACTCTAAGTTCCAGACCATATTCTACATCATCCTTCATGGAACTTCCACATTGACTTCCAGGAGGCTGTGTGTGTGTGTGTGTGTGTGTGTGTGTGTGTGTGTGTGTGTGTGTTTTAATTTATTTTCATAACCACTGGCTTAAATGTTTCCCCTCTGTAGTTGAAGAAGACAATGTCAACTTATAATGAATAAGTACCTCTGAATGTCTTCCCTTCCTGCCTCTTTCCCTGCTTCTCTGGAGTTTCTGGAGGACTGACATTGTTAACAAAAGGGTTTTTACAAGGCCCATCTCCTCGTAGAAGCAGCTGGGAGACAAAGTCTGAGAAACTTTAAAAGGAAGCAGACCTCCGATATTTGCACCTTCCTTAAATAGAAGTAAACAAAGTATTTAGCAGTACCATTTTCATCTGCTCTTACAGTTCTACCCATTGGGTGGAGGTCTCCCCATAGTTCTGGATGTGAATGGGCAAAGTGGGTTTTATATACCTGCTGTGAAACACTGTTCAAAAGTATGAGCCTCAGCCTGGCGAATGTATTGACCTGTCCTTGTTACCTGCAGTTATTTAAAAAATTTGCCCACTGTCCTGATTACTGCCTTGGCATAACACATTGAGGGAAGTGTTTCCTGGCTCTAAAGCAAATGTGTGCTAAAACGTGGAAAACACTGCATTTCAGGCAAGGTTCCCAGTTTACTGCTCTACACTTTCTCATAAGAAAGCTAATAAAACTACACATCTGCTCTGATTCTTGTTTTCATGGTTCGTGCAATAGGATGCAGCCCGACTCCAATGTTAACTTTCACTGAAGGGCTTTGGATGTTGAATTTTATTAAACAATAGTGTACTTTAATTTCAACAGATGCCCTTGATTCTTTAATATCATAGCTTTTGTTCTGCTAAGTCTTAACTTCTGATAATGTAAGGACGACTGGAGAGCAACTCAATATGGCCTGCTATAGGTATGACTGGCTGTAAAAAGTCTTTGAGTCAAATTGTAGTTGTTTTTCAGATTCCTTAAATTTAGGGAATCCCATTTCTAGTTTCTGGAAGGAGAAGTGAATCATACTTTCTAGTGCTTTAACTGAGTGTGTTAAAGTTAACATATAATACTCTAAGCCTTAGACTTTTTTCCTACTTTTTTTCTTTTTCAGAAAATAGATTTTCTATTTGTTATATATATATTTTGAGAAGAGAGTTGAAATTTCTGACTTTAATTTTAGATTTTTCTATTTCTTCCTCAAGTCCCACTGGTTTTTGCTTCATGTATTTGAAGCTCTGTCAGTAGATGCAGAAACATCCAGGATCATTATGGATTCTTAGTAAATTGACTTATTTATCATTAGGAAATGATCCCTCCTTATACATTGTAAGACTGTTTGCCCTGAAATTTATTTTGTCCTTTATTAATATCATTTGATTATTGCTAGCATGGTATATTGTTTTCTGTCCTTTTACTTTCATTTTTAATAGCTCTGCTAAGGTATAAAAGATAATAAAATAATCTGTGTATATTTAAAGTGTACAATTTTACAAGTTTTAACATATGCAGCCATCATCATACTCAACATTATCAATATGTCTGTCACCCCAAAAGTTTCCTTGTGCCCCTTTGTACTCCCGACCTTCTGCTCCTCACTGACCCTTTACCATTCTCCAAGCAGTCACAGATCTGGGGGAAAAAAAAGAGATTATTTCTTTATTACTGGTTTTAAGTACTTTCAATATGATATGTCCTAGTGTAGTTTTCTTTACGTTTCTGGTCTTTGGAGTTAAGCTGTTTGGATCTTTGGTTTTATTGTTTTCACCAATTTGGAAATTTTCCAGCCATTATTTCTTCAAATTTTTTCTTTCTTGCCCTCTTGACACTCTCCCCTGGAGTCTCCAATTAGACATATATCCAGTCATTTAAAGTTATCCCACAGCCCACTGAGGCTCTGTTAATTTTTTTTTTAAGAACTGTTTTCTCTGTGGGTTTCATGTGGAATCATTTCTATTGCTATGTCTTCAAGGTCACCACTCTTTTTCTGCAGTTAATCTAACTTGTCATTAATCTCATTCCATGTATTTTTTTCATTTCATAAACTGTAGTTTTCACCTATAGAAGTTTGTTTTGGGCTGGCTTTATATTGTCTGTGTCTGCACTTAACTTTTGAGTGTATGGAATGTATACAGTTTTAAGGGCTGTTTGCATGTCCCTGTCTGGTATTCCAACATCTGGGCCAGCAGCTCTAGGTCAGTTTTGATTTATTGATTCTTCCCATTGTTATGGATCATACCTCCCTGCTGTTTTGCATGCCTGGTAATTTTCTTATTGAATTCCAAATATTTTTCACTTTACATTTTTGGATGTTAGATATTTTTTGTATTCCTGTAAATGTTCTCGAGCTTATTCTGGGATGCACTTAAGTTACTTGGAAACAATATGCTCTTGCTTTCAGAATTTGTTAGGTGAGACTGAAGCATTGCTCAAACTAAGCTAATCCCCCCCCCCCATACTAAGGCAAGACGTTTATTTATACTCTGCTCAATGTCCCATGAATTACAAATTCTTCCAGTCTGACTAGCGGGAATAGGCACTGTGCCCATACTTGTGTGTGTGTGTTTGAGGCACTGTTACCTCTGTTCCTCTCAGATGATTTTCCCCAGTCTTGAGTGGTTTCCTCATATGCAATTTTTCATTAGTACTCAGCTGAATACTCGAGGGGACCCTCTGTAGATCTTAGAAGTTTTCTCTCTCTGTAGCTCTCTCCTCTCCCTGGACTCACCTCCATCTCAATTTAGAGAATCCACTGGGCTCACCTTCCTTCACTGTGTACTGGAATATCTCTCAGGCTTTAAAGTCAGGCAGTAGTAGAGCTCACCTTATTTCTTTCCCGTCTTCCAGAGACCTCTGCCTTTCATTTCTTGGTGTCCGGTGTCTTGCAAAGTTTAATTTGTCAATTTTTTGTTGTTTCACGTGAGAGAGTATGTATGGTCCTCATTACTCTATCTTGGTCAGAAGTAGAAGTCATTTCAGCGTTTAAAGAAAGTCTGCATAATTATTAAGCTCTGAGATTGTGGTATATGGTTCATATAGCATTCACATTATTTTTCAGTCATATTTCCAGCATTGAAATTTGCTCATTATGGTGTTTGACTACAAAATGTTAGCAAATGTTAGTAATACTCTTGGGCCTTTGTTCCTTAAGCCATTCAGTTACATTTAATTAGCCTCAAACTTTATGAAGAACATAGGGAGAAGCATGATTAATATTTATAATATGCAATTATATTTTGTATTATAATAAGTATAAAGTGGTGTCAGTGTTGGGCAGCAGAAAGTGAAAGATTGTCTGTTAAAATTAAGCAGTGTGATTTTGGCCACATTATATGGTGAAATGAAAACTTTTTCTTCACTCTGTGCTATCTAGGGTGTGTGTGTGTGTGTGTGTGTGTGTGTGTGTGTGTGTGTGTGTGTGTGTGTGTGTGTGTGT